>NW_015971432.1:0-9840 GCF_000769745.1 Penicillium expansum
AAATTAATAGTAGTATTAAGTTATTATATATATAATTAAATTACTTAAAATTATAGAGAAAAAAATATATAAATAATATAGGTTATAAGGTTAAGAAATTCTGCTTACTAAAAAGGCCTATAGGCGCCTATAGTATCTATGGATAATAGGCCCTAAGGGTAGGGCCCGTCTATAGGTATATTGATAGTGCCTATCGCCCGCTTATATAAGGCCTATAGGCACTGCCTACCCGCCCGTCTATAGGCGATTTCGCAGTCTAATTACTAGGGTATAGAAGAGAAATATATCTAGATAGACTAGGTAGTTAGTTGAATTAATTTAATAGCGTTATAGTTAAGATAAATATATTTAAATTTAATAGGTTGGGGTAGGTATCCAGCTATAGGGTATATCTAGTAATAGGGTAAAATATGTTATCTCCTTATATTCCCTTAGTAGATTATTTATAATATATATATTATTTAATATATTATTAATATTTCTTTAAATTTTTAATATAAATAAAATACTAAATTAAAAATAAACTACTAATATTAGTAATATCTTAACTATTAATACTAATATATAGATATTATATATACTAACGTATTTCACTGGTGAGTAGGCCACTACTAGTGAGTAGGCCACCCATTCAAAACCTGTCAATTAATTTAACCCCTTCTTTTTCAACTACCTACTATGCTACCAATTCGATCCTAAAGCTCTAGAAATTCACTAGAGTAAGAGGGTAGGGTATTACTAGCTATCCAGGCTTTTAAGAAGTAAGAGATCTCTTTAATTCGTGAAGTAGCGCGTCGTTTCGAAGTCCCCCGCTCTACCTTATAACGCCGCCTTACCGGTAATACCTTTCGTTCTAAAATACGCGCTAATAATTATAAGTTAACTAAAACTAAGGAGGAATCGCTTAAAAAATAGATTCTCTCTATAGATCTATATATATTACCCCCCCGGCCTTCTATAGTGCGAGAAATAGCTAACCTTTTTCTTTAAAAGCGTAGAACTACCCTAGTTCTTTTAGTCGGCTAAAATTAGGTTACGAAATTTATAAAACGATATCCTTTCCTTTCCTCCTAATTTTTAAAACGGTATAACTATAAGTATATAAAATATAAAGACTTAAAGATTATTATAGAGTAGTTTAATCTAGTTTAAAAGATAATCCTTTAATTTAGAATCAACCCTAATAATATCTATAACTTTAATAAGACTAGTTTTGTAATAGGGTTAATAGTAACTATAAAGGTTATAATAAAGAGAAAATACTATAGTTAGTAAGTACTTTTATAACCTAGAAATTAAGAGTAGGTAACTATTATTAAGTATATAAATACTTCTAGCTAGGCCTTTTCTCTATATATAATTTTTAAAAGTAAAGTCTTTCTTAAATTATAATTTAAAGGCCTTTTAAAGGATTAGCGCTTTAAGGTTAGTCCTAATAACTAAACCTCTAATAATATTAGCCTTTATTAGCTTAAGAAGCTCTTTATTCTTAGTACTTCTTTATATAAAAAGGGGGGGGATACTAGCTTTTAATACTTAATAGCTATAGAAGTTATTTAATACCTAAATTTAATAAAATTTATAAGGAAAATAAAGTAATACTAATCTATATACTAATATATTTATCTTATCTTTTATAACCTCTTAATATAAGTTATTTTATAGTATTAAAATAATTATATAATTAGATAGTTAAGACTAAGATATAGAATAGGATTAACTATATTAATAAACTTAACTTCCTTAAAGTATACCCCTTAATATAAATTAAAGCTTTTAAATCAGAGATAATTAAAAATAGCTTCTTAGCTACTAGTTTAGTACTATTTAGACCTAATTAAGTGATTTTAAAGCTTAATATCTAGCTTTAAACCCTAACCCCCCCTACTAGCTAGGGTAGTAAATTAAGCTAGAATTTTACCCTAAAAACCCCTTTTACAGAGAAAGACCTATATTAATAGGCTTTATTAATTAAAGCTTTACTTTATATAAGATCTTAGAGCCTACCTAGCCTATCAGATTATATATTAAACTAGCTTATAAAAGGCTTCCGTATTATAATATAAGGTACTATCTTACTTACAAAAGAAAATAAGGAATTATATACCGCTAACAAGAAGTAGAAGCAAAAGCGTACTTAATCCTAAAGGCAGATACCTACTAAAGAAGGTCTCTTAGTTTAAGAAGTATCAGTATTAATTATATAGTAATAGGAAGCAAGTAAAGTACCTCCCCCCGGCCCTAGTATACCTAGAGAATCGGCTATTTAGCTATATACGCGGCCCCCCTAGGGGTATGGTATATATAGATTGCCAGGGTATAGAAGAGAAACATGTCCAGATAGACCAGTTAGTTAGTTAATTTAATTTAATGGCGTTATGGTTAAGATAAATGCATTTAAATTTAATAAGTTGGAATGGGTAGCCCACTCACTAGTAGTGGCCCACTCACCAGTGAAATACGTTATATATTCTTTAGTTTAATTAGATTAGTATAAAGAGTTAGTATATTAAGGAGTAGACTTCTCTAGAACCTAATTAGACCTAGACCTAACCCAACCCAACCTAACTTTAGGTTAGGGTTTAGGTTATACTAAATAACCTAACCTAACCCCTAGGTACCTAATTAGGTAATAAATATAATAAATATACTAAGATCTTAGGGCTGTATAACTTATATATTTTAGAGCTATAATTCTATATATTTTGCTTTTAACTTTTATCTCGAATTTCGACCTTATAGCTAGATTAATATAATATTATATTTTAAATTTATATATAAAATTATAATCTATACTCTAATTTCTTAAAGAATAGATTATTTATAAATAATTCTAATAATACTTAAATATATTATACTTTTTATATTTCTACTTTCTCCCTAATATCTATATTTAGATATTAGTCTTTAATAATACTAGACTATCCTTATCTTCCTTATCCTAAGCCTTATTAACCTTATTAATATCTATTAGGTTATAAGACCTATTATCTAGCTTTTTAATATTACTAATAAGATCTATTTTAATATTATTAAACCTATTATCCTTTTCTTTTTTTATTACTTTAATCTTATTAAAAGAAAAGAATCTTTTAAGTTCTTTTACTTCTTACTTTTTAATATTAAACCTTAAAGTATAAAGAAATATTATTAGTTCTTTAATTATTTTAGACTTTATATAATTATAGTAATAATAGTAGATATCCTAAATAATATTAAAAAGTTACTTAACTTTAGTATTAGTTACTAGAATTAAAAGAATATCTTATATAAGTATAATAATTATAAGAGAATAACCTTAGTACTCTTTCTAGAATTAAAGAGGCTTAATATTAATAGGATCTAAGGTATAATTAATATTAGATATAGATAAATTATAATTTAAATTTAAATATACTATTATTAAGGTATTATATTACTTTATCTTTAACTAGCTTTATTTATAATTTATATTTACTTAATAACTTATTAAGTTTTAAACTTAATCTTAATATAATATAACAGTCTATTATATTTAGAGTATTTAATAGATACTTTTAATAAAGAGTAAGAGTTACTTAAAAAAGTACTTTAATATTTATCCTATTATAACTTATTCTAATTATCTAAAAGGAAGAATTAGAACTAATTATTAAAAGCTAGTATAATACTAATTATATAGATATATCTTTAGACTTTATTTATCTATAAGTAGTACTTATCTAGCTTTAAAAGACTTAAATATATACTTTTTCTATAAAACCTATTTCTACTAAAGCTATTTTATTAACTTTTTAAAATACTTAAATGATATATTATAAATTTTAAATATAAGATATAATATTATATCTTAAGTCTTTAAGATCTTAGTTATATATTTAAAAAATGGTTTAATATAATATAATAAATAGTTAATTTAATACTATTCTTTATTATTTAATAGTATTTCTTTATAGTTATATTTTATATAGAAAGATAAAAAGACTATATAGAATTATTTTACTTAATAAAGTATTAGATATATTAAATTCTATTAAGTCTTTATATCTTATATTAAGATAACTTTAGACTTTTTTATTTAAAAGCTATTAAATATCTTATACTATTAAAAGCTTATATAGATAAATATTATAGGATAATAGACCTTATTTAAAATATAAAAGATCTTATAACTTTAGTACTTTATATTAGCTTAAGCTAATATTAATTATCTTTTAATCTATTTTATTCAAATAATATTATTTAAAAGGACTATTTTAAAAAAATCTAAAAGCTAATTAAAACTAAGCTAGATAATATAAATAAGATAAAGGGTTTAGATAATATTTATATTATTAAATAAAGCTTACTAAAAAGAATTAGTTAATATCTTATTATTAGATATATTATTAGTTATTAATCTAAATATCTAATCTTCTATCTTATATTTAAATAATATATTAAGAAAGATATTATTAAGATTTAAGTTAATATATAAACTAAAAAATAGTTTAAAATTAAAAAGAACTTTTTAAGAAACTTAATCTATATTAATAAAATAGTTAATTATAGCTATAAATACCTATAAAAATAGAGAAGTCTAGTAATTAAGTATAATAAAAATCTTATAATTTAATAATAATAATTAAAAGATAGCCTATTAGTAGTTTATAATTAAACCTTATAGTTATTAATAGATTATATTTATAAATAAGATTATTAAAAGAAAGGGTATAAAATAGGCCTTATAGATTAGACTATAAAAGATTAGATATTTAATAAGATAGAAAAAGAGTTAATTAAAAGTAAGAAATTATAAGATCTCTTTCTCTTATTTTAATTATAAGAAAGGAATATTAGTTAATATTTATTATTATATAATTTAGGATATATTAGTTTAGTAAGAATAAAGTAATTGTTAAGAATATACTCTATTTTTTAGAAAACTTATAATATCTATATTCTTTTAACTAATAGATCTTTAATAGTTTATAGATTTTAGATATTTTATTATAGTTAATATACTATAATAGCCTATTTAACCTAATCTAATAAAATAAAGATATTTAAGAATCTTTTTAGAATATTTATATATTACCTTTAATATATTATTTATAATCTAAGTAATTTAGTAGAAGTTACTTTAAAGAGTAGACTAATAAGCTATATTTTAATAGATCTTACTTTTCTTTTTATAATTAGTTTATAGCTATTATTTAACCTATTTAATATACTTTATTATATTATAAAGAAAAAAAACTTTTTTTTAATTTAGTCTAATATAAGTAAGAAAGGGAAGAAGAGGTAGAAAGTAATTTAGTTAAAGAAAATTAAGATAAAAGTTAGATAGTATAATCTAGCTATTAGATAGAGTTATTAAATAATTAGATAGTATAAGATAAGATAAATTACCTATATCTTTATTATAAATTAAAGATAGAAAGTTAGAATATTAGGTTTAAGATATAATAGGGCTTTTAATAAGATTATAAATACTAAAAAGGTAAGAAAGAGGGAGAATACTTATAATATTAGATAGACTAACTTAAATAAAATTATTAAGTAAAAGATAAAAGGAGATAGATTAAAAAGAATATATTAAAATAGTTATAAATTAGTTAGATTATAAATATTTATATAAGTCTAACCTAATTAGATCTAAGAGAATCTAAGAATTACCTAAGAGAATCTAAAAAAACCTAATAAATACTTAAGAAAACCTAATTAATATTTAAAAGAACCTAAGAGAACCTAAGAATTACTTAAGAAAACCTAATTCCTACCTTCATTCCTTCTAGAAATCCTTTAAAATATTTTATATTAGTAAAGTAAGATTAAATTATATTAAAACCTAAAAACCTATAAATCTAAAAAAACCTAACCTAAAAATTACTTAAAAATAAAGGTAGTTAAGTTTTAAGAATTAGATTACTAAGTCCTAATTATTAATTTCTACTATATTATAGACTATTTATTTCTACCTTACTAAGTACTTTCTCTTTATAATTATATAATATAAAAAAGGTATAGAACTAAGAGAAATATTATTAAAATATAATATTATTAAATAATTTAGAATATTTAATAACTTAAATAGTTATAAGTTAGTATTTATATTTTCTCTTATTAAAAAAAACTACTATTTTTAGTTATATAAATTAAATATATATTTCTCTATATTCCTAATAATATTTTTCCTATTTCTAATAAATAGTACTATAAGAAATAAATTTATAGTTCTATAAAGTAAATAATTTAAAACTAGGCTTTTTTACTTCTATTTTATAGAGATTACTTAAATTTTCTTATTATAGTAGGTATAGTTATTAAGAATATAGTAAGGAAACTAGAATAAGTATAAAAAATAGTATTTTATTCTAATAACTTAGTATTACGTACTACCTAACTAGTCATAGTTATATTAGAAGCTTTCCTCTTTATACTTACCTGTACTGGTCCTCTAATATTAATGATCTATCTCTTAACCAAGCTGTTACTACGTATAGTCTTATCTAGCCTAAGTCCTTTTTGAGGGTATTAGGGAATAATACTAGGTAGAGCGCTAAGTCGATCTATACTATAATATTAGTCTATTTATAGGTATTATTAAGTAATAATATAGTAAATAAGTTAATAAGGTCGTAAGGTAAATATAAGTAATAATATATAATTAAAGATAAAGAACTAAACTAAGTATATAAGAAAGTATCCTTATATATCTTTTATTCCTACTCCTTAGGATATACCCCTTAAGGGTATATCTACTAGAGTTATAGTGACTTCCTACTCCTACTTAATATTAATAGGGGGTTATAGTTATATAATCTTAGCGGTTAAGAGTACTCTAAATTCTTATAGAGTAGAATTACTATTTACTAATTATAGGCTAAAAGTAGCTACCTTATAGCTAGCCCCTTTTCTACTATTATCCTATATATAAGTAATAACTAATCTTCTTAGTTAGCTCTTAATAGCCTATTAGTATACCTTATAGGTTACTACTAGTTAATAATAGATAGGTCTATAATATTATCTCCCTCTTTTTTAGGGTTTTATCCTTAAAGCCTATAAAGTTATAGTCTCCTTTTAATAAGTAAGGTTTATTTTTCTCTTTTCTTTCTTCCCCTTACTTTAGTTATATATCTTTTATATTATACCTATTAATAATAAAGTCTATAAAAAGAATAGGCTTATCTAGTATAATAAAATTCTTATTTATAGTATTCTTATTAAAAGTCTTTATAAGTACTATATTCTTTATTATTATAACTATATAATAAAGCTATTAAATAAAAATTATATAAAGTATACTTATTATAGTTATAAATATATATATTATTTCTATTCTAATAAGGAGTAGAATAATCTAAAATTAGCTTATTTTATAGTAGCTTCTTAAATTAACTCTACTAAAAATACTATTAAAGAGTTATTTACTAAATTATACTAATTATATAAATATTAAAAATTCCTTAATAATTATAATTAGGGTATAGTTACCTATATTATAAAGCTCTTAAAGATCTTAGATATTAAAGATCCCTTTACTTTTAAAGATCTTATTAAGCTAGATTATCTTACTAATAAGTATAATACTTAGATTCTTACTACTATATTAAAGGATCTTACTCTAACTTAGATATTTAGTTCCCTATCCCCTTCTATCTTAAAGGGTATAAACCTATCCTTTTTAATTAGTAATTCTTTTTTAACTTCTTTTACTTAAAAGTCCTTTTTATATTTTAGTAATATTTTTAAATAAACTAATAGTAGCCCCTTAGATTTATAATAAGTTCTTATATATTTTCTAAAGTAAGATATCCTTTCTATTATATTAAAAGTTATTACTAATTATTATACTATCTATCTACTAAGATTTATTTAATTTTATATTTATCTTCTATTTCCTTAATCTCTATATTTATTATAAGTTTAGTATTTTCTAATATAGTTTTAAGTAATAAAATATAAAATATAGGATAGAGTTTCTTTATACTTTTAGGTAGTTTTAAATAATAATTAACTAGTCCTATTTTTTCTTCTACTTTAAATAGTCTTAGTCTAAGGTAGTTTAGCTTATTACTTAATTACTTAGTTTTAATATTATAGTATAATAGGTAAACCTTTTCCCCCTCTTTTAGATTAGGTCTTTCTTAATAGTATTTATTATAATATTCCTTTATATATAAGTTAATAAAATTAATATCTCTAAATAGTTATATATATAACTTCTATAATTTTATAGCTTTTAGCCTTACTAATTCTATTATAGCTATTTTACTAATTAGTTCTTTAAATATTACTAGGTAGTATCTATAGTTTATAAAGAATAATATTTTATTAATTATAGAGTATATTATATTATTATATACTAGTTATATTATTAATAATAGTCCTACCTAGTTATCTTACTAATAATTTATATAATATCTTAGGTATTATTTTAGTATTTAGTTTATTTAGTTTATTTATCTATTAGTTTATAGATAGTAGGTAGTAAAGAGTCTAAGTTTAATCCCTATTTAATCTATAAATAACTACTATATATTTAATATAAATAGCTTATCTCTATCTAATATAATTTTACTTAGTAGTTTATAGTTTATAACTATATATTTTAATATAATATTTACTATCTAATTAATATTAATAGTTTTTATAGTTAGGATTATATAAGTATACTTAGTAAGCCTATTAATTATAATTATAATTATATTATATTATTCTTTTAAGATTAGTAACTTTATAATAAAGTCTATTATAATTTATTCCTATAGATTTATTAGTATTTCTAATAGTTATAATTCTCTATAAGGTAAATATTATATAGGTTTATTTCTTTAATATATATTTAGAAAATAATAATTTTATATAATATATTTAATAGTCTTTTCTACCCTTATATATCTATATAACCTTACTTTTTAGTTTACTTAAGATATATATTAATCTATATATATAAAAGAGCCTTATATTATTATTTATAAGCTTACTTCCTTCTATAGTAAGCTTATTAATTATATCTCCTTTTAGTATATCTTAGATCTTCTATAAGAATTTATTATTTATAACCTTTATAGTTATAGCTAGTAGTTATTAGTTATATAAGATAGTACTATCTAAGTTTTATCTTAATAATATAGGTTCTATTAATTTAGTACTAAGTTTATAGTCTAGTTATCTACTTAATATATTAGCTTAGCTATTTCCTATACCTTTATAATATTTAATCCTAAAATTATATTATATAAGTATCTTACCCTATTATACTTATTATTATATAAGAACTTTTATTATTATAAAGAATATAAGGTTCTTATAGTCTAACTTAACTATTATAGTATATTTTACTCCTTTTAGGTATACTTTTTAGACTTAGAATATTAATACTATAGCTAAGAGTTCTTTATTATATATATTATAGTTAAGCTCTATAAGAATTATCTTTTTTAACTAGAATATAACTAATTAGTATTTCCTATCTAGTCTTAGTTATATTAGTCTTACCCTTAAGATATAGTCTAATATATTAGTTTCTATAATAATTAGTTTATTATAATTAAATATTACTATAATTATCTCTTTACTAAAAAATATCTTAAGTTATTAAAATAAGTTTTTAGCTACTTTATTCTATTTAAATTCTAATCCTTTTTTATAAGTCTATAGAGTCCTATTATAATTCTTATATATCTATTAATAATTTTTTAGTAGTAGTTAGCTAGCCTAAGAAACTACTATATTTCTTTTATACTCTTAGGTATAAGTTATTCTTTAATACTCTTAACTTTTTCTTTCTCTATCTCTAGTCTATTAGGGCTAATATAATATCTTAATAAAGTAGTTTCTTATATATAGAATTTATATTTCTTTAACTTAAGA
>NW_015971431.1:0-21563 GCF_000769745.1 Penicillium expansum
TTAATATAAAGCTTACTTTATTATATAAGGTTTTAATTAGATTAAGGATATCAACTTTTATAAGGTATATACTATTATTACTAAGCCTATATCTTTTAAAGTCTTTTATACTATCGCTACTATATTAAATTAGTTCCTATACTACCTAGATATTAAAACTATATTTCTTAATATAGATATTAAAGAGGCTATTTATATTAAACTCCTTAAGAACTAGATTACTAGTAGTATATAATAGATTACCTCTAAGACTAAGAAGATCATAAGACTTACTCTAATTCTTAAAGATAAGATTAGACTATTAATAAGAACAGTCTATAACTTAAAACAAAGCCTAAAAGAGTAGTATATACTTTTATATAATACTCTCTTATTAATTAGCTTTTAAAAGATATATACTAACCACTCTATCTTTATAAAGTAGTTAGATAAAAGAATAATTTTAATCTATATCCTAGTATATATTAATAATATCTTAATTCTTACTCCTTCTAAAGAGGCTATTATAGCTTTTATTATAGAGCTTTTAAAGTATTTTAACCTTACTAATAAAGGCCTAGTTACTAAATACCTAGGTATTAAGATTATCTAGAAAGGATCCTTAATTAGACTCTTATAAAAGAAGTTTATTACTATAATATTCTACTAATATAGTATATAATATAATAAGCCGGTTTCTACTCCTTTTAATAAGAAAGAACTACTTATTCCTATAATAGAGTAAGCTATACCTACTAAATATAAGCTATACTAGGAATAGGTTAGTAAAATTATTTAGTTAATAGTTAGTACCTATAGCGATATCTCTTATACTACTATCTAGCTTACTAAGTATACTAGAAATCCTAGCTAATAATATAAATAGGCTCTTAAATATCTATTCTGCTACCTTTTAGGTATAATTAATCACTATATCTAATTTAAAAGTAATCACTAATCTACTCTATATAGTTACTATAATACTAACTATATTAGTCCTTACTCTACTAATAGGATCTCTACTTCTAGCTTTATCTTTTACCTTACTAATAGGCCTATTTCCTAGGTATTAAAGAAGTAAGCTTATATTACTCTCTTATTAACCGAATCTAAGTATATTATATAGGTATTAGCTATATAAGAAGCGCGCTAGTTAATCTTACTACTTAATAAATTAAAGATATAAGATTATAGCTTATTATAAAAGCTAGTTATTATCTATACCGACAATACTAATACTATTACACTTGCTAAGAACCCAGAATACTATATAAGAACTAAGTATATTACTATACAATACTATTTCCTATAATAAAAAGTCTCATTAGGCTTAGTAACACTTAAATATATTCCTATATAGGAACAAGCCACTAATAGTTTTACAAAGCCTTTAGGAGCAACAGCGTTCCGGCGATTTATTGATCAATTAAGACTACGTCCTAATACCTAAAGAAAGGTTTTTTAGAAGCTAAATAGCTTTATTTTTCATATAGGAAAGGACTATAGGGGGATTCTTTTTAAACGATTCATGTGGTATTGATCGTGGGGGGTGTTTGTTATCTCTCAGATACCACAGGCTCGCTATCCCATAGTTACTGACTATATAGTTAGTCATCTTTCCTAGTTTGTACAGTAACTCTACAACAATTTACATATTGTACACCATCGTCTACCATCGTAGACATCAATAGGTTTCTACCACAGTGAATGGGTTAACTTCGCCATATGACAAAGAGTATTATCGCAAAAAATAAGTTAAAACCAACACTACACACCTGCTTTTATATGCACTAGCCCATATGCACACAAACCACAAAGTATGATACTACGGTAGCCAGCTTATTGGGCTAACTTGGGGCTTGATGCGCCAACTTGCTGATTTGTGCACCGATCGATGATATAATCGTTAGCGAGCCCAAAGAACCTGTTGGGTTTTCACCACAATCCATGGCATAAAGTCTATGAGGCTGAAATTATTTTATCAATTAAATGCGATGGTAGGTCGCTATTGGATATAATCTGCCTCTTCCATGAATGCAGTGACGGCCCCTGATGCTGCAAGTCCTAAGACTTGTTTCAAGACTGCGAGTATATTTACTGATGCATGCACCCGTGCAGCAATGAATCGAGACTTTGCTTGCTTCCGGCAGATAGTCAGCCCTCTCTTTCTTTGTCCTTATGGAGCTATATAGAGGGCTCCATGGCAGTATGTAGATCCAACAACAACCTACATCTTTCTGCGTCTTCTCCTGCACAGTATAGAAACGCAGATTTGCGTACATCATCTGCTATAGATACTAAGGCTATTTCTGATGAAAGTGGGAGCCATCCTCCATCACTGATCAACGGAAAGGCACTGTTCTTTTTGGTAATGTTTTGGATTTAGAGGTCAGTCTCGCGATTTATCCTTATGGAATACAGCTTTCGTTGGCCAATCATTCATTCGGTAGCCGCGAAAAGGGGTTTATTGAGGAAGATTCTTTTAGTTGGCCCAACATACAAGGTGGCTCTATTAGGGTGTTAAAATTAAATCGCAAAAAAATACCTTCCCCCTGTGTGTTGTTCCTTGGCTCTCATGCGACTATCGAACTCACTTCCACCGATTACGAAACGGTCACATTACTTTTAGGCTGAAAAGGCTTTACTGTAAACATACAAAAAATATTGTAATGATATTTGATCATATTAGTATACTATCTGAGGGCGGCCTCCTAAGCTGAAGAACTACCACACGCGGAAGTATCAGCCATTGGCGCTTTCGTTACAATGCGTCATTACATTAGCAGCTTCTCGGTACCATAGAACGCGAAGCTGAAGAATGGAGAATTTCTTGGTAGATTAGTGATCCGAAACTTCCCATGGTGAATGCTCTAGATAAGTAATAAGATCGTTTCAAATCAAAATACTCAGGTGTTGGGTTTGTGATAGCACACCATCTAGAGAGTAAGTTGCGGCTGATGATTCTGAAATCAATGCAACAGACCATCATGGCAACAAATCTCTGGCATTCGCTGCAAGACACAACAATTTTCCACTAGCGAAAGAATTTTGGGCTACCATGGCTTGGAGATGAAAGCCATACAGGTCTAAAATATCTAAAATCTCATATTTAGACGACCTTAAGCATCCCTTGGTAGAGCCCCACCTCAACGGGGCAGTGAGGCAGCACGCCATTGAGGCCCCCCTCGAAGTTGGAGGTCCGAGCGTTCCCGTGGATAGTCGCGTCACCGAGTCCAGAGAATTTTTCGGTAGGTCCCATCGGCGTGCACGTTGCGGGGTTGGAGACAAGCCACAGCCTATGAAACATAAAAAAAATAATGAAAGGTGCCGGCGAATGAAACTCCCCACGATTTGCAATACGGTTATGACCTTCGATGGTCCAAATGGTCCACCAGTGACAACCATAATGGGTATCACGGATGCGAGCGAAGTCGCTGTGCCTATCACCATATACCATCAGCAGCAGTTACCTCGGTTTTCATTGGCGTCGGAGCTGAGCATTTCTTTCTACGTGGTGATTAGGTTCTCATCTAGCACTGCGAATTCTGCAAAAGCCAACTCTGCTGCTCTGCTGTTGGTACAGTAAAAAATGCCAAAATAGTTCGGTTCTTGACTCCTTTGTTGTTGCTGTTGAATTCACCGACCCGTTGCCTAAAATGCAGGTAGATTTAGCAGTGGTCTCTGTATCTCACTTCCTGGCCTTTGCTTCATATTCTATGGCTATTTCAATAGTGTCGGGTCTGTTTTGAGTTTATTCGAGAGCCCTCTTTCGACAAACATTGAAGTACAGGCAATACAACAGAATCACTGACAAATTTTCCGTGAGACCTGTCCAGTCTTACCATATGCGTACTAGGGATAGAGTTTGTGTAGATCTCCCCTCGTCTTTTGGAACCTTGGAGTTGTTATTCGCCCACTTTTAGTTTGGGATTCTCCCGTCGAAGATCTGAAACCGGCACATGGTAAGTACCAAAACCAAGTCTGCATGAAACCTTGGAATATAACCCAATCCAGAAGGTGAAGGATGAGACAACCTTGGAAATGATATCACCACTGTAT
Source organism: Penicillium expansum (assembly GCF_000769745.1). Classification (NCBI taxonomy): domain Eukaryota; kingdom Fungi; phylum Ascomycota; class Eurotiomycetes; order Eurotiales; family Aspergillaceae; genus Penicillium; species Penicillium expansum. Next base: position 4,039 of record NW_015971431.1, read on the forward strand.
ATGGCCCAACGATAGCTGCCCAAGTGGAGTCAGTAGCTCAACTCTAAATGCACTAATTACTTTTCCCATTGGGGTCTAGCCTCAAACCTCCACAGCGATCGTCCGAATTGGCCCCGTTCTCCTATGTACGGAGTACCCCTGCCTCTACAACATATTCTTCTCAACAATCGGTGATTCAATCCAAGTTCAACTACCATGCCCACTTTCCTATGAACGGCTTCGGCCCACAGCATTGCTCATCAATTCGAGAACCTCCACTCGAGCGTCTTCCAACACTTATCGCTGGCTCAATCTTCGCCGTTCACCAAGATGACAGGTGAAACCAATGCGACAGGTGAATCGGGACCTATCAAAGTGTCTCGGGCGGTTGCAATGGTAATTGCAGCTCTCTTCGCCCTGGCATGTTGGAATGTCCTCCAAATCCTGGTTTTAATTTTCAATACCTTCCAACGCCGTCGCGGCCTTTATTTCTGGAGCATGGTGATCGCCACCCTGGGAATTTTTCTTCACTCTCTTTCGACATTTCTTCGCTACTTTGCTCTCGCCCCCAATCTCCCTATGTGTGTTTTGATCTGTATCGGCTGGTATGCGATGGTGACTGGTCAGTCTGTGGTGTTGTACTCGCGACTGCATCTGGTCACTAACTATGATTGCTACTCCCGCTGGGTGCTGGGCATGATCATCTTCAACTTTTGTGCTTTGCATATTCCCACCACTGTTCTCTTCCTTGGGATCAATCTCGATGTCGAAAGCTTTCTCGGCCCGTTTGATATATACGAGCGTATTCAATTGGCGGGATTCGCGGCTCAAGAGACAATTATCAGTGGTTTATACATCTGGGAAACCATGACTAGCCTGAGGCCCGTTTTGGTGATGAAGGGCCGCCGCGGCCAGAGAGTTGTAATAAACCTCATTCTTGTCAACGCCCTCGCAATTTTGTTGGATGCAGCTCTCCTGACGACAGAGTATACCAACCACTTTGATGTGCAGACTACCTTCAAGCCAGTGGCCTATAGTATCAAGTTGTTGCTAGAATTCACGGTACTAAATAGTCTTCTTGTTGTGATCCGCACAAATCCATCGGTCATCGAAGACGTCGAACAGCTACACGATGATCTTCACATCGACCCACGCTGGAGTGCGAAGCATCACGACAACACTGCCGCTTTTGTCACCGATCCAGAAAGATCTGATCAAAGTGATCGAGGGTTCCAAATATCGCCCGTAAGATCACATTCCTCTTGGGGTTTGTTGGAGCATCACGTCGGGCCCGCTTGAGAGATTGCTGTATCATCATTTGTTTCAATAGGTGTTTATCAAAATACCCCCTAGATTCCGTTATATTACTTTGGCTTAGCAGTGATGACCCTCAATCCGTAAAGAGATAATTCCAAGGATCCCACCCATCAATGGTCTTTTCGTATCCATAATATAATATAGCTGAAATTGAATTTCTAAGGTTTTTGCATCAAACCATATGAGGCGTCCCTAAAACTTTGGTCCTGAGATGGCGATCGACCTGCGTTTTATTCGCCCATACAGAAAATGTCCAAATGTCTCACCAGAACTCGAAGCCGAACGCTGAGTGTTTGTTATCTCTCAGATGCCACAGGCTTGCCATCCCATAGTTACTGACTATAATAGTCAGTCACCTTTCCTAGTTTGTACATTAACTCTCTAACAATCTACACATGGTACACCATCGTCTACCATCGTAGACATCAACACTGAGAAACCTATATCTTCATCCAGGTCAACTATCCATTTCTATTCCAAACCTCAAGCATTATTTACAGATGCTCAATGAAACCAAGCCAATCTGATCGTGTGTTGTGCCCGTGCAGCTTAGCTCCAGTATATGGTTATTTATGACATCCCTCACTGTAGTTGCAGCCAAGAAGATCACATTCTTTTTTTTTTGTTTCGTTAATGATCGATCCGAAACTAAAGAGTTTTATAGAATTACTCACTTCCTTTCCCGCAAAACGGGTTTGGCTTCGATCCATCTGCGCATAGTTTCCTGCAAATTTCAGTGCCCAAGGCATCTGTAGAGCAGTGGCTCTTGCCCTCTCCATGACAGCAGATCGCCATTGAAAGATGCGCTGCTGCAAGGAAGAAGAAGCAGAGTGTAAGAAGTTGGGGTACACTCAGGAACTTCTTGGAAGCATTCGACTAAGGAGGTTAGTTGGTAGGCTTGACCCCGGGAACTTGCCATGTATATACCAATAAAATAAAATGAAATGTACAATGTCTTTTTGAAAAATGTTTTTCTCTCTTGGGTTTTTTAGAAAGTTAAAAATGAGATGTGATTTCCTTTGCAGAGGTAATCTCTACCTCTTATTTGGGGACTATATCCCTTTCTAGGAGATTTGACGACGTATTATCATACCTGGAGATCCACAGCCCTCTAGGGATGTGACAATTGATACCATTGAAAGTATGTGAACACATAATAACATTTACCCTGTCAAAGATGGAATGCAATTATTCGCAGACCCCCTGCAACCCTCTAATCGCCTAGGTCCTGCCATTCTCAATAATATTCTCGGAGATAATGGAAGGAAACGAACTCCGTTCCAGAGCGTGATTGGCAGTTCAATCTACAACATGTACGATTTCAAACATGAACCAATATCGCGGCCTTTATTAATGACATTTTGGTGGCAAAAGACCAATTCTACATAATTCATATCTCGATTATCACTCTTCGGAAGGCTTCACATCATACTCTACGTCAGTCCGAATAATATATTTTGCTCCCTTCCTCACCCCTGTACCTTCATGCAGCAAGGCTCCATTCGACTCCCCATGTGGGAATATCGCAACAGCTCCCATTACAGGTCGCACTGGGTAGCCATTGAGGGTTCCCTCCCGCGGGGCTGGCATGAAGAACGTTGTCTCTCCGCCCTCAAACTCATCGTTGAGATATAATAGGAAGGTGTACATCGAGCTCTGCTTTTTTCCCTCGGGCGAGGAGTCATACACGTATGTGTCATCCGGGAGAATACCGGACGGTGGCCAGGCTCCGTCAATGTGGCAGCGATATTCGGCTCCGGGAACGTACCTGTACACACGGAAGCGACGATTGATACCTCGGACCATGCGACCGTTGATGGAGGGCGGCACATACGGGGAGATTCGCGCCCAAAGGATGTCGTGGAATGTGGTGTCGATGATCCAGTAAAAGTTGTGGGCCAGGATGCTTATGTCCCCATCTTCACGAAGGGGCGCGTCCGGCAGAAAATTGACAGATTCACCGGCAGCGATGATCGCCTTGCACTCATCAGCGGATAGCACGTTGAGGACGAGGCCAAGGCCTGGCACAGCGGGATGTGCGTGGTATGTTATGGAAGGACCGACCGGAGCCAGTGGGACGGCGTTCGGGGTGGTCGTAAAGAGGATGGCGGGATGATGGTTTGGGGGTTTGCGGAGTGGGCCAGGGGTTTGTTCGATAATGCGGAGGGCAGATTGAGACTTGGGCGCCTCTTCCAAGATTGATTTGTCGAGGACTGAAGCGTAGACCGGGAGTGGTGTTGTCGAGGGGCGGAGGTCCCAGATGGACTGGAAGGCGATGGGATTGGTTGAGTCAACAGCGTTCGTGTTGGTGTCAATCGGGGTGCTGACGCGTAGGATGGCATCAAGCACACCGAGAATTTCCATTTCCTTCACACTGCGCTCCGGGGGGACATGATCGTGCCCCTTGGGCTGCGTCGAGAGGCCGCTGACGACATCCAGATCTCGTACCCAGCGACACAAGGCTCCGATTTTGGGTTGTTCCCCCCGAATCCTCATCTCCGCGAGCAAGATCCTAGCTTCAATGTATTTTTCGTCTGCCAATGCACCGGTTATTCGGGCTGTCAAGTTGGCGCCCTCTATCGAATGGCGTGATTAGTTACAGTCTTTGAGCAGAGACAAGACAACATACCGGCAGTGTTGACACCCGTAGTGCATGTTTGGCGGAAATCATAGACTGCCACTCGGAGGTCCTTGCATGCTTTTGACTTTGTCAGGCTAGGATACTGTGCAAGCGCCGCCAGTGTCTCGATTGTGATGTCGAGTTCTTCGTCCGAGACGACGGCATTGAGATGTGTGGACTCGAGGGGGACGCCATCCGGAGGCGGTGTTAGATTCGGGACTGGCTTGGGAAGCTTTTTTGGGAGGTCGACTTGTGCGTTGCGCTTGCGCTTGGCTGCTTTGGACTTGGTCATTATTTTTACATATAGATTGGCGAGTTAAAGTGACCAGGAGTTCATGAGTCTACAATTCTTCGGATATTTTGCCCGAGAAGTCCGACCGGGGACGCACTCGGATTATGTAAAATCGGCAACTTTTCAAGGTTCCAAGGGTTTGGAAAGGTTTATGATGATATTATTCGTCACACAATTCAATCCGGGGTGGAACATCTCGCATGCTGTTCAGGGTTTTAAATGCCTATATGCGTCTATATCTTGTTGCATACGGGACAATGGGCTTTCAGCCCTGTCCATGAAAGGTCTAACTCGGAGATCAACTGATATCGATGCAATTGGCTAATTTGGCCACAGCGATGGAGAAGAATGGCCGTTGTTGCCTGTCTCGAGACGTTGGGATCGGGCAGGTTGTTTGCGAAGAACCAACCTTGTTAGGACACAAAAAGGCCTTTCCATAAGTTTTCAACACTGCGACAGTTTCTTGTCACAACGTTCACGGATTCGAAAATATGTAGGGCAATGTAGGTCGCGAGAATATATGAAATCGAGGATTATAGGATTATGCTTGCCACACTGGATCTTCACTTGCGCAACCCCTGTTTTGCAAGACACCTTGAAGCCTTCGTTGAGACCACCTTCGGTGCGGGACTTTATGATCACAACCTCGGAGGATTCTGCGAAACCTCACCATGCCTAAGTTCTGCGACTGTTTTCACCTACCGTGCGATCATACGGACTTTTGCTATTATACTCATGAGCGAATCAGGCGTTAGGAAGCTGTGCAACCCGAGTGTGATAAGACCTGAAGTCTAGGTACAATCAGACTTTTTCATAAGCAGCAATTGTCTCCCACTCATTCTTGGAATTGGTGGAACTTTTGCTTAGAAGCCTCGACCTTCTCATGTACAGCACGCGCCTTTCGTTTTGTTTGGTGTTACCTTCAATTCCAGCGACCATGAAATAAGACTTGCTCATCGAGTTCATTGTTTTTGGCCCAGCGCAATAGCCCAGTCTCATCACCATGTAATTCAACCTTCCTCGCCTGTGAGATAACGGATATGTTCTTTCTCAAGTCTTGTGAGCATAGTGGAAGGTCCATTTTCTTTTGTCCATCGCCTTCCAACCAATAGAAGAAGTTTTTGTTTGATAATGACTTCCGCCAATACGTGTGATACGAGCACAGATTGCTTCCGTGTCGATGTTTGAGATCAAATATTTCGAGAAAGTATCGAATATCCATCTTTGCTGTAACACCCGATGCGATCTCTACGTTATGTTCTCTAGCGGCATTAACCACGCGTTGCTAGTTTCGACGACTTTTGATTGAGACCATCATTCTCGGGGGTCACGCGACACTCGGGGGATTGATAGAGTTGGTGCCACTGGGCTTCGTGAAAGGCTTAGAGGGGCAAAGAACAAGGTTAGATTCGGTCCGTTTTGCGCAAGAGATACACTTACCTCAACCCATCTGGTGGAAGGAGCCAGGTCAAGTCCGCGTAGCTCTCGTCGCGTTCGGTGACCGCAATAAATTCTCTAATGCTGGTCGGCGAAAATCAATCACGCCAGGATTTATATGGTGCCTATACCTGAACCGTCCGCGCGGCTTGTTCCTTATCGATGACATCAGCAAGAGTGGAAGTTACCAGAATTTTGGTCACGGAGAAGTTACTAGCTAGAAAGTTGGAAGAAATAGAAAAGTGAAGAAGCTTAGAAGTCAAGAAGTCAAAGTTCAACAAAAATGTGATTCATCAAAGTCCAGGTGAGCTAGGTCCATGTCCACACCTGGGCAGGGAAGGTCGTTTGACAGTCCACAGGTGGACATCAACATCTTCAACAGGTTTCGAATATGATCGTGGCCATTACTCCGTACAGAGAAAGAATATACATAATCATAAGAATTGGAGAGCTGAATAGACCCCTCATTATGAATTCGTTTTCCCCGCTGATTAAAAAAAAGGATCGGTATAGATCCCGAGTCTGACAAGTAGATGGGAAATTATTTCCCCATTCAGAAGCCGAACCTCCCCCACAATTGGCAATCTATACCATCCGTGCCCATATACTCCCGGGATGACGCCCCGGTAACCCCTCGTGAGGAGATGTGAGGGGATTTGAGTATTAATGTTGGAGCTTTTATCTATATATATAAATGGGCTTAACATTTATTTTAAATTCTTCCATTAACCTCAATCATACCCATTCGGATTACATTTATCATCATGGCACCCTCTCTCCACCCTCTCATCGACAATGGCATCATAGCAGGCTCCAGTAGCTTCTCGGGTGGGAAGCTCCACTGCCGCTGCGCCTCCGACCAGGTCGAGATCACTTTGAATAGCAATGTTGCCCACAACCACGCCTGTGGCTGCTCCAAGTGTTGGAAGCCATCCGGTTCTCTCTTCTCCATTGTTGGTGTTGTACCCCGAGATGCCGTCTCAGTGACAGCAAATGCTGCGAAACTTTCGATTGTGGACGAGGAAGCCACCATTCAACGGAATGCCTGCAAGGAATGCGGTGTGCATCTTTTCGGGCGCATCGAGAAGGATCATCCTTTTAAGGGTCTCGACTTTGTACACGTGGAGTTGTCTGATGAAAAGGGCTGGCAGGAACCACAATTCGCCGGTTTTGTCTCATCCATCATTGAACAGGGTTCCCACCCGAAAGAAATGGATGAAGTGAGAGCCAAATTCAAGGCCATTGGACTGCAGACGTACGATGTGCTGTCGCCAGTGCTGATGGATCTTATTTCTACCTTTACAGCTCAGAAGTCCGGTATCAGATTTGCCAATTTGTGATCGGGAAAAAGTGTTACGCAATGATTCCATGTACTTAGAAGGTGGTGCTTGTCAGAGGTGGTGGCGGAGTTTGGATTGGGAGGGGATTATGGAGAATATACTTGCTAAGAATATTGGGTCGGTTATGAATCGATCAATCAAAGTTCAATTAATCTATCCTATAGGAGGTGGCCTATACAGCCTCACTTTACCATAGATTACTTACCGCTATTCAGTGCATCTCATTGGTTCGTGGGAGCCTTTATTAACCGATATTAGCATTTCACTTTTGTCCAAAGTAGACCAGGTATTTTATAACTAGTCTTCCGCATAACCCATTTTGGGTCGAAGGATTCAACCGAGTAATGGGTTTGGGTCAGACTAGGTAACCCAGTAAGTACTAGGTCTGGGGCCCTAAATTAGGTCCTAAACTAAGTAAAAATGCCAATTATATATATATTCTACTTATTTAGCTGGTTTATGACTGCTAAGACCCCCTTTTATATAAAAACTAGGTCGAACTGGGCCTATACTAGGTTTTCTGGGGCCCTAGTCACTAGTAATTAATTCTAAATAATTTAAACTAATGAAATATTACCTTTAGAATAAGGCTTATAAATAGGGGTAAAACGAAAGGTAATTTTAAAATCCCTAAACAGGGGTTTAACTTCTGAATTCTCGGTAAATTTGTACTGTTTAGGGCCCACTGGGCCCCCATTAAAGCCTAGTGGGCTTTTACCCCGGGCCCAAGGCCTATCGGTGGGCCTAAGGCCAGGCACAAAACCCAACCCATTTGCGGGTTGGGTCGGGTCGGGCTCTGGGCTTTATGGGCCGGTACGGAAGTCTAGGTATACCCGAGATTGGGATACCTATAGGCGGTGGGCGTTGTGGACGGGCACTCGAAAATCCAAAATGCCCACCGCGCACCTCCTAGGTGCCTATAGACGGGCAATGTCAAAGTCTTGCTAAGACCTCTATATTTGGCTAGATCTATGTACTAAGGAGATGAACAGTCTTTCTAATTAGCATTTGCTTCTGTATCAGCGGGATCATGATGATTCATGGTAGACGGACTTTGATGCGAAGAGGGTGTAGGTTTAATGTGATCAGCTAGGCATATCCGCTCTCAGTCACACCATTAACCAATCTTCTAAAAAAGTTTCCTCTGATAGGATGATTTTATCCCGTTACTCATTGTCTGGGGATATTAAACACGGTAGGAACAAGAATTTCCAACCAAGTGATGCCTCAAGGTTCATTCCACTAGGAGTACATTTCCACTGTGCATGCTATAGCCTGAAAAATTACTGCGTAGAAGACTATTGCATAATCTTGGGCTTTGGGTGTATAAATAGAAAAAGCCCATTGATTTGGGCACTAGGCCAGTGTCCACGGACAAGATACGACACAGTCTACTACTGATATAGGTATACCAAGGCCTTCCCGGTTGTCAGTATACCATATGTAAAGTAGCGCTGTATTATGATCATGGGTTAATGTCAGGAGAGGACTACATCGAAGTGCATGGTGAATGTAAGATGTATTGAGTAGAGAGTTGTAGAAGCTAAGCTACAGAGAGACTATGAAATCTGACAGTTAACCATCGTACCTAGGGAGACTTCCACAAAGCATCTTTGTCGGTCCACCACCACTACTACTTGTCACGAGGTCTAACCCATTATGTATTACACACGCTCTCACTCTCTCTACATGACCGGGTCGCCTTAGACCTATACAGGGTCTTTAGGCTAGCCAGAAGTCTCGATGCCATGTTTATTGAACCCATCAATATCACTGTAAAGTGGACTCGAGAGGTGAGAGGTTTGACTTGGGGAATTTTGCTAAGGCCGAGTTCTAGCAACCGATCCCTCAGATCGCATAATTTTGAGGGACTTTCAACAAAAGTGAAGATAAGCTAAGCAGTCTAGTGAGATGAAGGCTGAAATAGAAAGTGTCAGATAAGGGTAAGTATGGGACTTAAGTATCTATTTATTCGAAGCCGGTGACAATGGCTTGTTTAACAACTAGACAAATTGATAGCTTCTAGTTATCATATCAACTTCAATGGTGTGAGCTTACAAGCATTAACTTGAGACAGGATGTCATGACCTGTGTGCCCATAAACTTTTGCGTCACCCACAACTCTATAAAATCTACCTTGTTGATCACAACACCGGCGAAGTACGACAAGCTGCTCGCAGCCATGCACCACGTATAATAAATCTTTGCAGCGCGCCCTTTGTGGAATGATAGCAAAATCAAGCTTTTGCTTGTTGAGAGGGGATTTAGTGTTGCGTCCACCATAGGCAATCAAGTCAGCACACCTAAAGGCGCAAAGCTGCATTCCATGGAATGACTGTGCAAAATCATTCATCTGACTAATCTGGTGCCCATCAAATCTGGCCCTTCCCTCCAAACAGGCCAAAAGTCGGGGGAGATATGTTGTGCACATGAGTTCACCAAACAGCGTGTGATTCAAGTCAACATCCCCGCAGCGCCATTTTAAGAAAAATTGTATGCACTTATAAGCGTACTTCCGCTCATAAAAGAGTCTATTTTTATGCTGAGCTGTTAATTCCTTGAACGGACGATCAGCCTGAGGGAAGTGAGGGACTGTATGGCAAATTTTACCGAGTCTGACTCCCTTGACGTGAAGAACCTTGCCTTCTTCTGAAAATCTTGCGAATTCCTCGTCGGCCACACGGAGACGTGTATCCCCTTCAAGAACAGTAGTATTTGGATGGTTCCTATATGGGACCCCGAAGAAGGGACACCACGATGGAAGTGATTGTTGCCATTTTTCTGATGACAAGACCTGTCGTGCTCTCAGCGTAATTATGTAGAGACTCTGCGTTGCCATGATCACCGCTTGAATTGCTTTGCAAATCACTTCACCTGGCGGTTTTTCATAATTGGGTTCAATATCTTTTTTGAGCTTGGGGGGGAGAAGGCTGAGAAATGCATATATGTGGTCTCGCGGATCTCCACACTGGCTCTCAAGAAATCCGTCGAGAAAATCAATTATGGATAGCTCTGATGTTGTCGAACAAAGCTGGTCAAAGCGTGAGTGCCAATCATTGCGACAGAGGGTCATAATTGTATGGCGTTCGGGATCTGTTGGAGAGAGTTCAATATGCCCAACATCACTTATTAGAACGTTGTGGAACTCTTTCAGTCTTGAGAAGGAAACCCTTTCTAGGCCGCATTGGATATACCTCTCACAGGCAAGCAAAGACTCTTGTACAATCCAAGCACGCTGCCAATATTCCCGACGGAGGAGTGACTGCTTGGCAGATTGAAGAAGATAAAGGTCAAATAGATCGATCTCTTCCTTTTGCATGAGAACATTGAATAATTTTAAACTGGTCTCGTCATGTTTGCCCAGAAAAGCGACGACCTTCGCGGCACTTTTGTATATCCTACCCATCAGTGGGATCTGTGTGTTCTTCTCCAATTTATCGGTCTGGTTAACACACACAGCGTCAATCCACATAGTCACTTCTTTATCAGGCTGTCTCAGCATCCTGAGGGCCTCGGCCAGGTTTGATGTCACTCGAAATCTTTCGCCATTGACAGATATGTATTTCTTCATGTCGAATGTTCCCCAGACGTAGGACAAGGCTTCATAAGAAAGAGATGTGTCGGATAGTGTGGCCTCTTCAACACGGCATTCCATATCATCAACAATTGAGCCCTGCTGTATGTGCACCAAACGAATTCCATCTTTCGGTAGATTTGAGAATATTCGCCTCGATGGTTCGATGTTCATTTCCGACGTGTCACGCAAAAGGGCCATTGTCGGATGGGACGGGTGGGTGTCGACGCGGCGCTGCGTGTAGTACTTGTTTCAGAGTCAAAATAGACTTATTTCCCGGAACAACCGTTTTTCTCGAGTGCGAAGCACTTTAATCGTAATTTTTCTGGTTTGTGCTGTCAGGCTAGGGGACGATGGGTTTGTTTGCACGAGGAAAGAAGGGCGGGGTAAAAAGGAGATAGTGGTCCGAACAACATAGTTATATCTTCGGTGAGCACATTACATACTAACTTCTAATAAACCAAGGTCTTTTTCTAGTTTTCAAATAAGCGTATGGACTAAATAAACCTATTTTTAATACTAAATTGATACTAAATCTAGTAAATTCAAACAGAATCAGTATATCAAAGATTACGAGTGCACAATTTTATGACTGCCAAGACCTGAAATTGTGCAAAGTTGGGTAATAGTCCAGGTTTTGGACCCATTTGTGGGTTGTGTCAGAGCCTACCTAGACTTCCGCACGACCCAGAACCCAACCCAGACTGGGTTGGGTCTAGGTTGGGTCTGGGTTTTACTGGGTCGTGCGGAAGGCTAGTCCTACTATATAAAATCTTAAGTTAAAAATAAAGAGTAATAATAATTCTAAGAAAGTAATATTAGAAAATATAAACTACTAGCTAGTATATACCTAGTCTCGCTATATAAAGTCCCAAGTTAAAAATAAAGACTAATAATAAGTCCGAGGAAGTAATATAGGAAAATAACATATATTAGATAGTAGTAGGAATAAATATTAAAAATACCGTATAGTCGTACCCTATCAAAATAATTCAAAATTTTAATCGGCTACCATACCTTTACGGCTAGACCAATTGCTCTAGAATTAAGTACCTATAATCTCCGGAATATAGATTAGAACTCTACAAATTTTCAGAACGATCCTCATACGAGAAGTAATTCCAGTCTACTTATAAAAAGTATTCTAGTCTGCTCAGTGCCCCACCTTTTTCTCCCATAGTTAAGCCAACACCCTAATTCCAGTCTACTAGGCTGCGGCCACTCCCATAGGATAGAATATGATGATAAGAAGATATGGAGATAGTTTGACGAGCCAGATCAATATAATCAGAAGAGTACATTTGCATTGTAGCTAAAATTCTTCTACCAGGAAAGGAAAGAAGAGAGACAATCGTCACAAATAGAAACTGATTATTTAAGACTCCAAAGCAAAAAGATTTCCTCTAAGTCATATATTTCCTCTTTTCTTTTTAAATAATAATATGAACTATACTTTAGAGGTCTTTGTGGCTATCCATTTAACTCGGTAGTTATTGACCGTCATAGCAGATTGCCAGTGGACGATTTGTATTTAGAGCTGAATTGGCGTGTAAATTCTCGGAGTCGTTGCTCAGTGAATCTTAAATGGCATTCAGAAGAAACCCAGTGGTGGAGAGGGCAATTGTGGTATAGACACACCTTTATCAATCCGCTCTCTCCGCTCTTGCTCGCGGGTTTCAATGTCCGTGTACTGAGGGCTGAGACCATTTCCCGCGTGCTCGAATGCCAGGCCCATAGACGTAAAGCACGAACGGAATTGGGATGAGGGCCATCCCGACGAAACCCAACAGACTTGACGCCCAAGGAACTCCCATGCGACGGTACATGATGGTTGCAAATAGTGGGAAAGTACCACCGAAGATACTGCGCAGGAAGGTATTGACCGCAATGGCACTGGCAGAAAAGCGAGTGAAAGTGTCTACCAGGTAATTCAGGGAAGATTGGAAGATGGTGAAGAAACCTAACCCCATGGAGGCAGCTCCAATCACTGGACACAGCCAGAATATGTTCTTGGGACTCGTCCAGCCGAGAATAAACATGCCGGCGGAAAAGAAGACTGAGCCAAGCATCATAGGCGGGAGCCGCGCCTCGGGTACAGCGCGATTGCCGTTTGCACGGAATTTTTTAATATAGAATTTCTGGTTAAGGAGGTTGACAATCGCTCCGAGAATCATACCGGTCAGAATTCCTAAGAAAGGCAGGTTTCCGACGAGCGGGTTCCATCCTCGAGTCTCCTGAAATTCGACTGGGAACGAAGCAAGACTGAGATAGAGGATTCCGTACACAAATGAAGCATATAGCGCCACAAAGAAGCAGATAGGCGTCACTAAGAGACGGAACGGCCGGAAGAGATACTTGTCAGCCATATCCTTGAGGCTATAATCTATTTCTTCATGGCGGGCGTGCAAGGCCCAGTTCCCGGTGCTGATACGCAATCTTCGAGCCTTGTAGACGAGCAGCGCTGGGGGATAGGTTTCATCAAGAAATATGACGCCCAGCGTCAGCATCAGCAGTTGGAGAATTCCGGTAATCTGAATAGTAGTTAGTAAAACAACTTCCAAGCAGGAAAAGCAGCCATTTCATCGACTTACATATTCTGTCCATCTCCACCCAAGATAGCTGTCAACAATCGCACCGCCCACAATCGGACCCAATACCGGCCCACCCACCAAAGCCATTGCATAAGCCACGATCGCAGCCCCACGTTGTTGAGGTGACCAGATGTCTGCCAATACACCCCCAGTATTGGTGATAGGGGCACCGCCGAAGAACCCGGCAAAGAACCGAGTGATCATGACACTCTGGACATCTTTGGATACTGCTGTTGCAAAGGAAAACATGATAGAAATGAAATACGGAACTAGAACCACTTTTTTCCGCCCATAAAGCTCGGACAATGGTGCCCAAAGGATAGGTCCCAGCCCGAAGCCGAACAATAGCATACTTGTACCGAGTGTGGCAGTGATTTCACCAATATGAAATTCTTCTGCAATGCCTGGGATGGCGGGCGAGTATCTAGATAAATATTAGTATGGGAAACACTGGTTTCACTCTTTCAACAGGAGTATCTTACATTGAACTTGCCCAAATGGCACCTAAGTTTCCAAGGATAGTCAGCAACTAAACAACAGAAAAGGAGAATGCATTTCCAAAATCATTTACCCATGGTAGTCATTCCATAAAGAATGGTGGTGAGGGCCTTCTTCTGAAAGCTCCAGTTGATTGGGCGATATGGATCATCAGGCCCGTCAAAGTCGACCACAGTATCGTCGGCGGACTTGATATGACTGACTGGGTGAGTGAAAGCGGCTGTCTGTCCAGATTCACGCAGTCGAACCTTTGACATGAATGACTGCTTAGGCAGGGGCTTCTCTGCCATTGTAGGCGTAGCCTGCGTAGGCTCGGCTTTTTCTGGATCTTGCGTTGACATTATGAAGGAACTTTGTAGTGGAGAAGCTAGTTATAATAGACAATTAAAGCCAGCAATATATGTAAGTTTTGACGGATACATCCACTCTTATAGTTCAATGGATTTGTTACAGAACCTGAGCTTGTTTTCAAAGGTTTGATTTGATACTTTCGGCCTCAATATCTAAATTCGGTGGTGAGTTCCGAGCCGAGAAATGTTATTCCCGAGGTCAATAGTGGGGCGGGTCCCTCTAAAGTCCGAATCCGAGAGCTTCCGCAATCAAGCCTTCTCGGGATAACGGCAGGGTCTATGGGTGGAGTCAAATGGATACAGATCTACAGGGTCTACTGGAGAGAGACATGTTGCACCACAATATTAGCCATCGGCGTTTGTAAGCCGACCATCCCAGTTAATTTTGGAATTGTTCTGTTTTCTCGGCCTCGGAAATGCAAACCTTCCTCGGCCATAGGAGTCTTGTAGATCTAAGTACACACATACAATAGTCCCTTTATCCCTGCAAGTTCGGACTTAGGCAAAGAATTCATGTCCCCCGAGAACACGCCATCCCCACAAGGGTCTAGACTTGTCAATTTTTCTGCTGGTATATGGGAATCAATCTAAATTCACCCTTTGGGTGAGATTTATCACTGTAGACTTCATCCATATGCGGTTCCTAGATCGAGCGATGAACTCCGAATAATTCGGAAAACTTAGTCAACTCGGCTTGATAATCTGATTTGGGATTTCTCGGCGATAGAAATTCTATGGCATGAAGATCCACCAATAGCCTCCTGCATCTGCTCTCCTCTAATCATGCAAGGAATGTGGTCATATACGGATCGGATTTGTCCGTCCAGACTTTCATGCCCTTTCCAAATACTGTCTAGCTACTACGTAGATGGCTTGCCTTTTGCGGATGCTTTTTGAAGTTTGCCACGAAAGTCTCTCATTCATTCGCTGCAACCTCGGGCTTCGGAGATGATAGCTTCTATTTAGTTTCCCCTAGGTAGATCACATGTATAAAGGATCTCGCATAGATTTTATCTACTTCAGACTCGTGGTTTTTGAGAACATTAAAAAAGGGGTTTCTCGATAATCTGAGCTCTCCAATATTAGGGCATCCTACTTTGATTTTGTTGAAATGGCGTCCTTCCCTGCCCAATCTTGCTGCTACCAAGGGTTCAAACATGATGGTCAGCCACAAGGCTCAGTATCCATGGTGGATGACTTCGAGGTCTATACCAGTCACCCTCCTTCCAAGTCGACGGAAAATGGGATTTTGATGTAAGTCGTTATTGATAATCCCCTCGAAGTTCCCTCGAAGTTCACTATTTCTCACTTCTGGCAGACTCACGGATATCACCGGCCATCGTGTTCCAAACGCTCAACTCATTGCGGACCAGTTTGCCATGAATGGGTACTTTGTTATCATGCCCGATATGTTTTACGGTGATGCTGTGCCTTTGAACAAGCCAGGCGAATTCGATATGCAGAAGTGGAGAAACGGGGGGTATCACCCGGAAAGAAAGAGCCACCTCCCCTCGACTGTTGATCCAATTGTCGAATCCTGTCTAAGAGAAATGAGGACCAAATTCAACTGCAAAGTATGTATGTTCCCAGTCAAATACAATGAACATCAGTATTAACATATACTAGAGAATTGGTGCTGTAGGATATTGCTTCGGCGGCAAGTATGTCGTGCGACATCTGCACCCGGGGAAAGTCGATGTGGGCTATACAGCACACCCATCCCATATTGAAAAGGCCGAGCTCAAGGCCATTCAAGGGCCACTATCTATTGCTGCAGCAGAAACCGACGGGATATTCTCGGTTGAAAAGCGACACGTCACAGAGGGGATCTTGAGGGAGTTGAGCCTTCCTTATCAAATCAACCTCTATAGTGGTGTAAAGCATGGATTTGCTGTTCGTGGTGATCCAGCAATCCCAGATGTGAGATATGCGAAGCGAAGTGCTTTTGTACAAGGAATTGAGTGGTTCAATGAGCACTTAAATCAGGATTCACTGATCTAGCTTGATTATTTCGGTGCCCTTAACGACAATATCGTGTATTTAGTTATATTTCTACCTGCTTTCCCTCGTTCCTTCAGAATTTTTATGCATTTGACCAACTTTATTCCTTAGTCAATCCAGACGATCCATGATGATAGTAACTTCAGGTAGTTCTTGTGGGGAAAGACAATTTATCGAGTACATTTTAAGTGTTTGATTTTAGGGTTCCCAGCAAGACTAAGTTAAGTTCAAGAAATACCCAAGTTATTTCATTCCAGTACAGGTCCTCATATTCTGAGACGAGACAAAATTCGGAACTAAATACATAGCAACAGCAAATTTCACCTATAACTCCATTTATATTTACGAGATCAAATATAGTTACTTGCTGCTTCAGAAGAGCTCACCTCTAGGCAATGAACCCAATACTCTTCCAGTATTGGATAAACTTTCGCGCAAGCTCGGGGCTCACTGGGCCGACTGCGCGGAGAGTTTGGGAGTGTTCTCGACTCTTGGTAGTGTCAAGAAGAAGACCACCCGCCGACATGCGTTGGAAATCATGTTCAAGGAAATCAGCTAGCATCGTGGCTGGGTTTTGATCCTTGTCAAGGGCATTTGCGGGGAAGTCTCGTACTAAAGCCACCCATTCGTCTAAGGGCAGGCGGTTGCCCGACGGGATTCCGAGGGCATCGGCGAGAATGGAAAGCATTTCCTGCCATGGCTGCCTGATTGGGTTGTCGATATGGTAAATCGGATAAGGGTCATCGGCAAAGAGGAGGTCGACCAGTGCGCCGGCCACATCGTCCACAGGCGTCCAGGAGAGTGGCCCATGCAGATCAGGCAGCTGATTCATGGTCTGTGCCGATTTAAAAAGGAATGGCAGATGCTCCAACCTGTCCCAGACGCACGGTCGATGTGTGGAACCTCCGCGAGTCACCGTGAAGTGTATGGTCGAGCATGAGCTCGCAGATATATTTGGCATCCCCATAGCCAATAGGGAGTACCGTATCAAGAGGCAACCGCTCTTCTGGGACATGCGGGTCTTGTTTCCAGATTGGGTAATGCCCAACAGTGGCGATAGACGAGATGAACTGGAAGCTCACCGGGGGACCGCCTAGTGAAGAGAGATCGCGGGCGAATTCGATCAAGTTCCGCATAATACGAAACTGTGACTCAAAGCCCTGGACCGGCCGTTTGATACTCATAGCCCACGCATTGTGCAGAATGTGTGTGGTAGACTCCAGTAGATTCTTGTAGGTTTCTGGCGACAGCCCGAGCTGAGGTTTTGCAAGGTCGGTTTCGAAGACCTGGATTTTCGCAAGAGCCTCCTCAGGGAATGAGAGTTCCTTTGTGGCCAGTGACTGCATTTGTCGTTCTCGGGCCTCTAGCTGACCGCGACGGTTGAGACATATTACTTTCGTGACAGAGGGCATCTGGGCTAGACGTGCAACGACATGCGCGCCTACACTGCCTGTTCCACCTGTAATGACGACGCCATGACCAAGTGTTTGTTATCTCTCAGATGCCACAGGCTCGCCATCCCATAG
>NW_015971215.1:0-1410 GCF_000769745.1 Penicillium expansum
GTATCCCACGACCCCAACGTCAGATCATTTGATAAATGGCGAAAGTTCCAGATCACCCTAATACCACAGCTCCATTCATCACGTTGTCGGGGGGTTGGCTGATTTTGTATGACGGGTTAGCTATAGTAGAAATCCTAGTAGGTCAATATGCCTTACAGTTTCTTCATATGAAAAACCAAGATTCCCAAATGCTTTTTGGGCTAGCTTTGATATCCAAGTTGTTTTTGTGCCGTTGATGATATCTTTGCTCGCATTTGAATCATAGTGGCGGATCATCCTCTTCCTTTCGTTGACTTCAAGAAGAGAAAAATGATCCCCATGGTTGATAGGACGGTAATAAACCAAAGACGTTGAGAAATTTGGAGCATTTCCAATTTTTCGCCGATCATCTTCGATCTCCTTAGCCCAGCTTGCTAATGGATCCTTCGCCTTTTTTTTCTTTTCAGATCCATCCTCATATAATGGGATGCTCAAACCATATCTAACATACCATGGTCTGTCCGATATTGACATCGCGGCATATATGGTCCAAGAGTTTAGCCACGTATTAGGTCGAAGTAGCTGGATACTTTAGAACCTCCGCAAATTGCAAGCGTATCGTACTCATCTAACTTCTGTTGATCTAACACATTCTCTTCGATGCTTTTGATTAATGAGTTGATGGCTATGTCAAGTNAGATGTCACCGGATACTTTAGAACCTCCGCAAATTGCAAGCGTATCGTACTCATCTAACTTCTGTTGATCTAACACGTTCTCTTCGATGCTTTTGATTAATGAGTTGATGGCTATGTCAAGTTTTTCAGGTGGTAATTTGTCCTTAGGGTGCGAATTAGTAGCGTTCATAAGGATAATTAGGTTGGTACTTACTTGTTTCAAGATATATTCATTTTGTAGCGCCTGTATCTCACTCTCCGATAATAGCTTTTTACCGTTGAGATCCGCGTAAAATACTTGAAGATCAGGAAGACCATGATCAACTAGTCGTTGGAGCTGCGGGCTCAGAGTGGCAAGGAGTTCCATGTGTTGGTGATTATCCTTGATATTTTGTATCGTAAGATCAAGATCCTCGGGACTCATTTTCGTATATTTCCTTAAAATTATTAACGATTGAACGGTACACTATGATTCGATCTCCCTTACCAGATAGACGGGCTAAATAGTATACCTAGCCCTAAGTCCTTGACGATTTTTGTGGTGAGTTTGTGACCTCGCGAGAGCTGATTGTGGAGAGCTTTTCTTTTAGCTTCTCTCTCCCTCTCTGAAATATTTGAACTAGGGTTGGATGACTGGTCGCGAGATTTGTCTTGTATTGTGATTGGTCCAACTCTGCACATACTCCGACTTCCTCCTTGTGTTTGTTGGAGTTGAATCCTGTCAAGCACCCCCATAGTTGCTTTCCGACGGGTTA